>NC_133328.1:406249353-406265222 GCF_042186555.1 Aquarana catesbeiana | reverse complement strand
TACAATGCATTGTGTACACTTTGCTACAATGTAGTGAGTGTACAGCTTGTATAACAGTGTAAATTTGCTGTCCCCTCAAAATAAATAAGTGAGTACACCCCTCTGGAACTCGCTACCTCCACTGGTCTGGCTATACCCTACTCTTGCTACCTTCAGGCGATCCCTGAAAATTCATCTCTTCAGGGAAGTGTTACCCTGAAAACTCATAAGGCAAGAGAAGCCTATCATGTCTCCAACTAAACTCCTACCACTTCCATCAGCTCATTCCCCACAGTTACAACCTTTTGTACCTTTTGTACCACCTGCCTCACCCTATTAGATTATAAGCTCTTCTGAGCAGGGCCCACTTAATCCTCTTGTATTTTATTGTATTGTAACTGTGTTGTCTCCTTTTTATTGTAAAGCGCTGCGTAAACTGTTGGCGCTATATAAATCCTGTATACTAATAATAATAATACCATTATTCCAAAAGAAGATATATAACAAAAAAACATTCTCAAGGAATATGGGTATGTCAAACTATGAAATTTAATTTGCATTTCCTTTACATTGAATCCCCTCCCCAATTCAAAAAGGAAATGTACTACTTTTTGATGAACTTGACATGGCTGTCCACTTACTTTGATTGTGCAACGAGAGTCTCTAAATCATTTCTGACATCTTCCTTTACAATATTATTATGTTTTTTACGCTGATGGTAAAACACATACTCTTTGGGTCTGTAGTTTTGGACATTTATTAAGTGTAACATAAAGTCTTTAGAATAATGAATTAAAATGAGAAGATGATTGTGTAGTGTATTAGAATCTCATACCTCTTTAAGTAATACAGCAACTTATTCAGCAATGTGCCAGATTCAGCATTCTATATTTGAATTCTATAGAGTAAATATAAATATATATATATATATATATATATATATATATATATATATATATATATATATATACACAGTATCTTACAAAAGTGAGTACACCCCTCTCATTCTTGTAAATATTTTATATATCTTCATGTGACAACACTAAAGAAATTACACTTTGCTACTTTGCTACAATGTAATGTAGTGAGTGTACAGCTTGTATAACAGTGTAAATTTGCTGTCCCCTCAAAATAACTCAACACACAGCCATTAATGTTTAAAGCGCTGGTAACAAAAGTGAGTACACCCCAAAGTGGAAATGTCCAAATTGGGCCCAATTACCCATTTTCCCTCCCAGGTGTCATGTGACTCGTTAGTGTTACAAGGTCTCAGGTGTCAATGGGGAGCAGGTGTGTTAAATTTGGTGTTATCACTCTCACTCTCTCATACTGGTTACTGGAAGTTCAACATGGCACCTCATGGCAAATAACTCTTTGAAGATCTGAAAAAAAAGAATTGTTGTTTTACAAAAAGATGGCCTAGGCTATAAGAATATTGCCAAGACCCTGAAACTGAGCTGCATCATGGTGGCCAAGACCATACAGCTGTTTAACAGGACAGGTTCTGCTCAGAACAGGCCTCACCATGGTCGACCAAAGAAGTTGAGTGCACATGCTCAGCGTCATATCCAGAGGTTGTCTTTGGGAAATAGATGTATGACGTATGCCAGCATTTGCTGCAGAGGTTGAAGGGGTGGGGGGTCAGCCTGTTAGTGCTCGGACCATACACCGCATACTGTATCAAATTGGTCTGCATGGCTGTCACCCCAGAGGGAAGCCTCTTCTAAAGATGATGCACAAGAAAATCTGCAAACAGTTTGCTGAAGACAAGCAGACTAAGGACATGGATTACTGGAACCATGTCCTGTGGTCTGATGAGACCAAAATAAACTTATTTGGTTCAGATGGTGTCAAGCGTGTGTGGCAGCAACCAGATGAGGAATACAAAGACAAGTGTGTCTTGCCTACAGTCAAGCATGGTGGTGGGAGTGTCATGGTCTGGGGCTGCATGGGTTCTGCCAGCACTGGGGAGCTACAGTTCATTGAGGGAACCATTAATGCCAACATGTACTGTGACATACTGAAGCAGAGCATGATCCCCTCTCTTCGAAAACTGGGCCACAGTGCAGTATTCCAACTTGATAACGACCCCAAACACACCTCCAAGATGACCACTGCCTTGCTTAAAGAAGCTGAGGGTAAAGGTGATGGACTGGCCAAGCATGTTTTCAGACCTAAACCCTATTGATCATCTGTGGGGCTATCCTTAACCACTTCAATACCAGGCACTTTTGCCCCTTCCTGCCCAGGACAATGAGCCATCAGTGCTGTCGCACTTTGAATGACAATTTCACGATCATACAACACGGTACCCAAACTAAATTTTTATAATTTTCTTCCTACAAATAGAGCTTTCTTTTGTTGGTATTTGATCACCTCTGCGGTTTTTATTTTTTACTAAACAAATTTAAAAAGACCAACATTTTTGAAAAAAAAACGTTTTTCTTCGTTTCTGTTATAAAATTTTCTTTTCTCCTTCACTAACGGGCACTGATGAGTCGGCACTGATGGGCACTGATGATGCGGCACCGATGGGCACTGATGAGTTGGCACTGATAAGGTGGCACTGATGGGCACTGATGAGGCACTGATATGTAGAATTGATGGGCACTGATAGGCGGCACTGATATGAAGCACTGATGGGCACCGATAGGTGGCACTTATATGCAGCACTGATGGGCACTGACAGGTGGCACTGATGGGCGCTGATAGGTGGCACTGTTGGGCACTGACAGGCGGCACTGATGGGCACTGACAGGCAGCATTGATGGGCACTGACTGGCAGTATTAATTGGCACTGATAGGTGGCACTGATTGGCACTGACAGGTGGCATTGATGGACACTAATAGATGGCACTGATGGGCAGCACTGATTGTGCAGGTACTGACAAGTATTAATGCTGGGCACTGATTAGCACTGTGATGGACACTGATTGGCACTGTGGTGGGCTATGATTGGCACTGTGATGGACACTGATTGGCACTGTGGTGGGCACTGGCAGACTTTATTATTGGGGCACTGCTGGGCACTGATTGGCAGCTGATTGGCACATCTGATGGGGCTGTGCTCATAATCAATGTGCTGATTATCAGCACAGACCCCCCCCTGACAGGGAAAGCTGCCAATCGGCTCTCCCTGTCAGCACGAAGCGAGGAATGGCGTTTAGCGGCACTTCCTGGTTCTCGTGATGATCAGCTGTGATTGGTCACAGCTGGTCATGTGGTAAGAAGCCCCTGTCGGAGGCTTCTTATCACAATCGGAGATGCGGTGTGTCAAACTGGCACGCCACACTCGCGCGTCGGCATATTATCCTGCTGGATGTCATATGACACCCAGTCAGGATAACAGAACCACTTCCCAGCTGTCATTCTGTTATAGGCCGGGCGGGAAGTGGTTAAACAGAAGGTGGAGGAGCACAAGGTCTCTAACATCCACCAGCTCAGTAATGTCATCATGGAGGAGTAGAAGAGAACTCCAGTGGCAACCTGTGAAGCTCTGGTGAACTCCATACTCAAGAGGGTTAAGGCAGTGCTGGAAAATAATGGTGGTCACAGAAAATATTGACATTTTGGGCCCAATGACTGATGCCTCAGTCTGCTGCTTCTGCTGGCTCTTCCAGGTGTTCCCCCAGTCAATTTCCTGGTTCCAAGCATCTTACATCAACATCCATGAGGAGGGGCTTGCTCACCATTGACAACTTGGAAGGTTGGCACCTACTGGAGACCTATGGATATGCTTTTAATGTCTATCAAACGACATGTTGATGGTCGTTCATGGTGACTACTGATATTCACTCCAACTGCAGGAACACTTGGCTCATTAGCCACTGGAGGTGTCTGGAGGTTTGAAGGCCCTGGCTGGGTATGAGCCACAAGCTTTGAAAGCTTGTCCAGCTGGTAAGCCTTCAATTCATTTGGTGGTGGATTCACAATTCCCTTTGATTATAGAAGACTTCTCACTAGGTGTCCTCAACAGGAAGCATCTTGGAAGAGACTATTATTTACTTACCATCATTAGTTTATCCTGTTGACTTTTTATTTTGGTCATTGTCACAGTCTTTTGCTTTTGCTTTTATATGCAATTCAGTCATTTTTGTTTTAATATTTGTTCACTTATTAGTTTTGATGCCCTATCAATGTTATTCACATAACACTAATCAGTCACATGACACCGGGGAGGGAAAATGGCTAATTGGGCCCAATTTGGACATTATCACTTAGGGGTGTACATACTTTTGTTGCCAGCGGTTTAGACATTGATGGCTGTGTGTTGAGTTATTTTGAGGGGACAGAAATTTTACACTCTTATACAAGCTGTACACTCACTACTTTTTATTGTAGCAAAGTGTCATTTCTTCAGTGTTGTCACATGAAAAGATATAATAAAATATATACAAAAATTTGAGGGGTGTACTCACTTTTGTAAGATACTGTATATATATATTTATATATATATATATATATATATATATATATATATATATATATATATATATTATATTACACAATTTTGGTATATCTGAACTTAATTGTACAACGATTGCATAGTCAGATTATACCATGTATGGTCACCCTTAAACTCATTGTGATACTGACATCATCCTTTATACCGCTATCCACACAGCTGTTTGTTGCTAGTTCAATTAATAATATTAAAAACAGTTAACATCACAAATAATAGAACAATGTATCATTGCCTTGTGCGTTTCTGCTGTTTTATTTTGATTGTCATATTCTGTTACTATTAGAGAACTCTGCATTTTATTACAGCTGATGGAAGATCAGTATATTCAGTGGATATTTCAGGAAACCAAATCCTTTAATGACTGGACTCTAAGGAAAGGGCATAGCTGTGAAAAGACAGCTTGAAAGAGACCAATACTGATTCATATCTGAACCTCCTGAAAAGTTAGCGGTGCCACCAACATAGCTGCAATTGACAGTAATCTGTTTGCCCAAGGGTGGTCCATCCGGAGAGATTATATTGCACATCCTATCCTATGTTAAAATTCCTTGCTTGCTGATATAATTCAGTCTCATAAAAGTACCAGCTTCTGTTACTCTCTTTGGACAACAAAAGAAGGACTGGACATTCACTGAGCTATTTTGAACAGGCATCAATTCACTCTACAGACAATTAATCTGCACATAGATCTTGGAAACTTTGCCCTGTTTTATCACTGAGAAAATGTCTGCATCTAACAAGCTGTAGATATTTTTACAGACCTTGTTTGCCTTATGAACGGAAGTGAGCAGATACTGTAGTATCTAGAAAGGTGCCTTTCATTGTTTAACTGCATTTCTTCTGAATATTCAAGATCTCATTCTTATTTAAGTGATCAGCTTTAAATTCAGTAATGCATTTATTAACTGCTGTCCTATGGTCTTGACTTACAAGTGCTTTTGCTGTTAAGTAATTGTGAATATAATTCCTCTGGAGTAGCAATGATTAGAGAGATAGTTTCTGGTAGGGAAGGTATATTGGTTTTAGTAAAGGCAAAAAATTATAATTACACTTCCATCAAAAGGAAAATTAAGCCATAAAAATACAGGGAATATAGCCTGAATGCTTTATATTTTTTTATTTGGGCAAATTAGTCAACCCCGCTTCCTTTCTGTTAGTAATTTGGTTAATTTGTCTCAAATGTCAGTTTATGCAATAAACATACCTTCTGAGATCCAATCTGTATTGTAATGTGGCAATTTGCTAACTAAACAAGGGACACAGACACGGACACAGGCAGAAGTGCTAGATGCTGTGCATTCTTCTGGAGGCTCTAAGTCTTGAAGAAGATAGAAGAAAAGTGAGGAATAACCGCCTGATGAAGATGTATGTATTACGAAACTTCTTTTGCAGGCTAGTTTTTTTATAAGCATTTTTTTTAAGCTTCACGTGATACACTACACAAGTACCTAACGGTAACAGTTCAGGGGTTGTAACGCTCATTCAGTAAATTACAGCTCTTGCAAATTACTTCCCATGCTGATTACTAAATGAAAGAGCCACACGTATCTCTCATGACAGCCATGAACTCCTGTGTTGAAGTGGAGAGAGGTATGGCAGCACTATGGAGAAAATCAATCACGCACAACTTTATGTTATTAGAATACTGCAGATTTCAACTCCAGCACTTGTCTAGAGTTGCAACACACCTTGAAACAGAATCATCCAGCTTATCCAAGCAGATGAATTGCCCCTCTCCTATTACTCACCACAGAGGCCCTATTCAAGCCACTTGCCAACGCTACATTCTACAACTGACCTCCAATGTAGGCAACTGGGAGGACAGGTATTCTACCTGATTTGGAAAGCTTTTCCCTCATAGTCACATATGTTCTGTGGCAAAGAAGAACCTTAGCTCACTTACTTACAATAATATAGAAATTTGGAAACTGACTATACAGAGAGCCAAATGCCCAAAAGTCCCAGGATTTTTTAAAACCAGTTTTCAAAATATTACTTTCACATTTTCTCATTCATCCTTCTGGGATAAATTATTAAGTAGGGATGAGCCCGATGTTCGAGTCAAACGTAAGTTCGACTTGAACATCGGGTGTTCGCCCGTTCACCGAATTTGGAACATTATGGGGCATTCGTGGGAAATTTGAGCACCCGCGGAACGCATAATGCACTGCGAGATCGTCAATGCACTGTGAAATCGCAGTGCATTTATGGCTGCTGATTGGTCAAAGCATGCACCTGACCTGCAGGGCCTTTGGCCAATCATGGCTCAGGGGGCTAAGTTCACGCCCCACACTAATGGCTGCTTACATAGTGGCTGTATATAGTGTAATGAATGAGAGCAGTAAAATGACATTTCAGGAAAAAATGTCATGTAAAACTGCTCGCGGCTGTAATGTATTGTCGGATTTCGGCAATATACATAAAAATCATTGAAAAAAAGGCGTGAGTTCCCCCCCCAGTCCATTACCAGGCGCTTCAGGTCTGGTATGGATATTAAGGGGAACCCTGCGCCAAAATGTAAAGAATAAATGGTGTGGGGGTCCCCCAAAATCCATACCAGACCCTCAGGGGGTCATTTTTAATTTTGGGTGGGGTTCCACTTAATATTCTTACCAGACCCAAAAGGCCTGGTAATGGACTGGGAATGCACGTCGTTTTTTTTCAATGATTTTTATCTATATTGCCGGAATCCGACAATACATTACAGCCGCGATCAGTTTTAAATTAAATTTTTTCCTTTACAAATGTAATTTTGCTGTGCTACTGTTATGAACATGGGAAAGATTTGCTACTTTACAGACAGACTAAGGAGACCCCCAGGCACGATATTTAAAGGAATATTTAATTTTTATTGTTTCACTTTAAGCATTATTAAAATCACTGCTCCTGAAAAAAACGGCTGTTTTTAAAACTTTTGTTTGCATTGATACATATCCTCTGGGGCAGGGCCCAGGTCCCCATACACTTTTTAATTGCAATAACTTGCATAAAAGCCTTTAAAATTAGCACTTTAGATTTTTCACGTTCATGTCCCATAGACTTGGTGTTCGCGTGTTCGCACACATATTTACCTGTTCGTATGTTCTGCTCATCCCTATTATTAAGCATGATCACCGGTAGCTAGGCATACTCCTATTACAAATGCATTATCTAATGAGGTATGCTAAATTTAAAATGCAAATATCAGAGCAAATACTGTGTGATTTACAAAAAAATTAAAACAACATTGGCTTGTTGAAAAAATGTTTCCCTTGCGCAACATGCCAATTCAGGTTTTCACACCATATGAAGATTTTCAAGTGGCATGGGGATTTTACCCATAGTTTACAATGTCGAATTATGTGTAGTATTGATTGTATGCTGTGAGGGAGGGTGAGGACATATCAGGTTTTTATTGTTGTCTATATGCTCACCGAGGAAATTCCTGCTTTCCCTATCTGCCCTGGTGACTACACAAAATATGTGGTGAAATCTTCCTAAATGTAACACAGACAGTAATAAAAACCTTACAGGGGTTAACACCTTTTCATATTGTATGCAAAAGAAAAATCTGTAGGTCCATTATGAGAGTGTCGCCATAAAATACACAAAGTGTTAAAAGAGAAGGGCTGCATTGAAAAACAAACAACCAAAAATCAAAAATGTCACACTAAAAAATAAGGTAAATGTGCTGGTATTTGTAATTTACCTTTACTGTTCTTTTTAAATGGACCTGTCAGTGGAAAACAAGGATGCATAGAATTGTATCCATCTAGCCAAAGAATATTAAAAAAAAGTTTAATTTCCATTCATTGAACTAGCTAAATAAAATGGAGTTGGACCAAGTCTGTGACTGCTTCAATGGTAGAAAGTGGATCTTGGGTACCTTTGATGCTGTGAAGAGAGATATTAAGGTTCCTAAGAGCATAGTGGCCTCCATAATCCCCAAATGGAAGACATTTGGGACGACCAGAACCCTTCCTAGAGCTGGCCATCAGACCAAACTGAGCTATCGGGGGAGAAGAGCCTTGGTGAGAGAGGTAAAGAAAAACCTAAAGATCACTGTGGCTGAGCTCCAGAGATGCAGTCGGGAGATGGGAGAAAGTTGTAGAAAGTCAACCATCACTGCAGCCCTCCACCAGTCGGGGCTTTATAGCAGAGTGGCCCGACGGAAGCCTCTCCTCAGTGTAAGACACATGAAAGCCCGCATGGAGTTTGCTAAAAAACACCTGAAGGACTCCAAGATGGTGAGAAATAAGAATCTCTGGTCTGAGACCAATTTAGAACTTTTTGGCCTTAATTCTAAGCGATATGTGTGGAGAAAACCAGGCACTGCTCATCACCAGTCCAATACAGTCCCAACAGTGAAGCATGGTGGTGGCAGCATCATGCTGTGGGGGTGTTTTTCAGCTGCAGGGACAGGACGACTGGTTGCAATCGAGGGAAAGATGAATGCGGCCAAGTACAGGGATATCCTGGACAAAAACCTTCTCTAGAGTGCTCAGGACCTCAGACTGGGCCGAAGGTTTACCTTCCAACAAGACAATGACCCTAAGCACACAGCTAAAATAAGCGGAGTGGCTTCACAACAACTCCGTGACTGTTCTTGAATGGCCCAGCCAGAGCCCTGACTTAAACCCAATTGAGCATCTCTGGAGAGACTTAAAAATGGCTGTCTACCAACATTTACCATCCAACCTGACAGAACTGGAGAGGATCTGCAAGGAGGAATGGCAGAGGATCCCCAAATCCAGGTGTGAAAAAACTTGTTGCATGTATCCCAAAAAGACTGATGGGTGTATTAGATCAAAAGGTTGCTTCTACTAAATACTGAGCAAAGGGTCTGAATACTTAGGACCATGTGATATTTCAGTTTTTCTTTTTTAATAAATCTGCAAAAATGTCAACAATTATGTGTTTTTCTGTCAATATGGGGTGCTGTGTGTACATGAACTTCAATTTTAGCAAATGGCTGCAATATAACAAAGACTGAAAAATGTAAGGGGGTCTGAATACTTTCTGTCCCCACTGTATATATATATATATATATATATATATATATATTTATGAACAAGGTTTATCAGCTGGAACATGTGAGCCCATTTGTATTTTTTACTCTTTCTCATGTACAAATAAAATGGATTAAGGATCATTGGAGTTGCCAGCTCTATCTTCTGAAATTGTGTTTACTCACCGATGTTAGAGGGGACATCTGAGCCAGAGCACCCATTGTGGCCTTCCGTCTTACACCTGCAAAGGGTTACACTGTTTTGAGCACTGCACGATTTGTTTTTCATATATATGTTGTATTTACTGTATATATGTAACCTATTTACAGTAGCTGCTGCATTGAGTTCAGCTTTAAATATTACGTTTCCTCTGGGTTTATAAACACGTAGCGCTGACAACCTTTGTTTCTAGCTCTATGTGTATTATACAGTACATAGGTTGTGTTAGTGCCATCTTGTGGACAATTGAGAAAGTACAATACGTTTACGTTTCATGATCAAGTGGAATGACATGGAAGTGATTTATTGTTTAATTCAGAACTTTAACTCTGACCCACCCACAATGCTCCTGGACAAGGTGAGAACTGAACTGCATTGTGGTAGGATATAAAAGGGTAAGGAGCGGCCATCTTAAGTCTCTTGTTTCTGGGACGAGTGGCCTGTCAGCAGAACCCTGTGGGTGTGTGTGTCCTACAGGGTTGCGGCCTACTTTGCAAAGGAGCGGAGCAGCTGCAAGGATCCTGCCATCACATCACAGCTTGCTGGAGCAGCCGAAGTGATCTTTCCGGAGACCCGTGGGGAGATAACCGAGGACTCCTGGTCGTTTGTGAAGGGAACAGTGTGACGGTGTGGTGGTGTCTCGATACGGACTGAGAACTGCTGAAACGGAGACATCCATTTGCCCGAATCTCATGTGGTGAGAGGGTTAACACCCAGAAGTTTGTTTAACTATTACATACACAGTTAGAACTGTTGCAGAGTGTTGCTAGGACTGATAGTCCCACGGAACAAGTGAAGTTGGAGAACTTTACACCTGAATAGACTTCAGTATTCAAGAACGGATGCTAGATGCTGGTTTCTTCATATAAGAACACTTAGTCAATCTGTTGGGTTACAATTGTTTTAGTGTGATACATTACACTGCGCAACACCCAGGAGGAACCCTTTGTGGATTGCAATTATAACAGCTAGCGAAGACTGAAGACGTCAGGACTACCTTTTCATTGCAGGGCCCTGCATTTAGTTACAAAGGATAGTGAGATATTTAGTGTCTGTTACTGATTGTCACAACTATTCCTTATACTGTCACACTATTTTGGTGTAATAGTATAGTCATTGTAATAATTCTTTATATAAATATATTATTTACTCAAAGAAAGAAGTATTTTCTGGTTATTACTAAAGTTTGTGTGCAGTGTTGTCATTTCTCCTGCAGGTGGAGCTACCAGCACCCAGGTAGAGGTAACTATAACTGTAAGTGTATGTTGTGGGTTAAAGTTGATATTCATATAATTACAACACTGCACTACATTTGTGTCAAGGGGATTGAACAATTTAAGAAGGGTGAAGAGCATAGAGGACAGGCCCGCTTAAACCAGCAGCTCCATCGAGAGTTATTGCTACAAACATTTTACATAGACAACAAAGGATTGTAAATTTGCTGAATGTGGCCATGAACCTGTAAGCACACAATAAATATTAAAGAGCATTGTTCTGCATCTTTGACAACACAGTAAAACCCACTAGGTGAAATGCTGTGATTGTGCTTGCTATTTAAATGGCTGTATTGTATGTATCTGATTACCAAAAATGTGTTTATAGATGGATGCCACTAGAAATTTACTGTAAATGGTTTTTGACTCTGCTTCTTAAATATCCACACTTGCAATGCAGAAGAATGAAAATTGTCATCTCAAGTAGCCTGTGAGCTGATGTTTTGAATGCCTATGCAAATATCATGGAGATATGTAAATTATATCCAGTTTAAATTATTTACATTTCACTCAACTTTGCCATCAAAAATAAGGTTTACATTCTTCCTTCGTACCATTTTTCAGAGGAATGCACGCTCCTTCTAAAGTGTGTGCGTGTGTTTTTTTCTCCTCGAACTTCAAATAAGTTTCCGCAAATTACAGTATATGGCCAGTGCATATCATCCAACAGTTTCCATAAAGCGTTTGATATAAAAATGTCTTCCATTTATGCAGAATAACCAGCAGAGGGCTATGATATGCAGTTTAAATAAAACATATATACTGTACTGCGGGCTTGCATTTTACAATCCTGCTATATGGATTTTAATTTTTAAAATCAAGGCTATAAGGCAACTTGAGCTATGATCTGATATGAAAACAGTTTAGTGGGCCAGTGACAGGTAACTCGACAACTGCTGATTTTCTTATTGCTTAAATCAACCTTATCTGGGGCATGCACTACAGCTTTTCTAAGATACATAAGGATCGCATTCTCACAAAGATCATATGGACATTCAATACCATTCATTATGCGGCAGATAGAACAGGGCGATAACATAACAATCCAGGATGCCTTGATCCACATCAGATGAAAGGGACGTATATTTGTACGGAATCCTGAAGGCTCCATTTGCACTTGCCAAGTGTGTCTGTTTATCTTCTGTCTTCTTTACTTCATTAAACAAGTTGAGTGCGTTGAGCATCTTAAACCTATTTGGTGAAATATTCCTCATGCAAAGAAATGTTTATTTTGGTATGTCTGGTCGGGAAGGCACCGCAAGCAGGGATGACCTTCTGCTTAGAAAGTTAAACACAGTAATGTGCCACCAGCAAATCATCTAACCTCAATACAAAGTCCCAGGTGTAAACAGACTGGCTCAAATATATGGTGTGTAAGAAGAAAGAAGGTTCAGGGCCTTGGTGGACAGAATTCTGGTACACAAAGCTATAACTGACTATTTTAGCTACAGAGAGCTAGGTCACATATGTGCTTTGGGTAAAAACATGAAAAAGGCTGTTGAGTGAAAAAGTGTAAACAGATCGTTCATAAGATAACATCATTTAAGGACCCTTATTTCTTACAAAGAGTAACATCGGTTCTAAACCTCATATGTACCAAAACTGTAGGGCAAAACCAATTCTCCTACCCTGGAGCTAAAGTTTCGAAACTTCAGCTGCAATAAAGCTGCAGTTGATGAATTTAAGAATTTCATCCAAGTAAGTGTGCAGAATTTATACGCTTAAATATTATCTGTATGGAAGGGCTCCACACTAAGGATGAGCCGAACACCCCCCGGTTGGGAACGCACCAAAACATCCGAACAGGCAAAACTTTTGGAAGAACAAACGAACACAGTAAAGTCTATGGGACACAAACATGAAAAATCAAAAGTGCTCATTTTAAAGGCTTATATGCAAGTTATTGTCATAAAAAGTGTTTGGGGACCTGGGTCCTGCCCCAGGGGACATGTATCAATGCAAAAAAAGTTTTAAAAACTGATGTTTTTTCAGGCGCAGTGATTTTAATAATGCTTAAAGTGAAACAATAAAAAATTATTCCTTTAATAATAATAAATTAATAATAAATTATTAATAATAAATAATCCTTTAACCACTTAAGCCCGGACCATTTGGCTGGAAAAAGTCCAGAGCACAGAAGGATTTGCCCCCTTCCTGACCAGGCCGTTTTTTGCGGTATGGCACTGCGTCGCTTTAACTGACAATTGCGCGGTTGTGCAACGAGGCTCCCAAACAAAATTGACATCCATTTTTCCCCACAAATAGAGCTTTCTTTTGGTGGTATTTGATCACCTCTGTGTTTTTTATTTTTTGTGCTATAAACAAAAAAATAGCGACAATTTTGAAAAAAACTCATTATTTTTAACTTTTTGCTATAATAAATATCCCCAAAAAATATATTAAAAAAACATTTTTTTCCCTCAGTTTAGGCTGATACGTATTCTTCTACATATTTTTGGTAATAAGCGTTTATTGATTGGTTTGCGCAACAGCTTCTACAAAATAGGGGATAGTTTTATGGCATTTTTATTAATAATTTATTTTTTACTAGTAATGGCGGCGATCATCGATTTTTATTGTGACTGCGACATTATGGCGATCGGACACTTTTGGTGCTATTTTGGGACCATTCACATTTATACAGCGATCAGTGCGATTAAAAATGCATTGATTACTGTGTAAATGTGACTGGCAGTGAAGGGGTTAACCACTAGGGGGCAGTGAAGGGGTTAAATGTGTTCTAGGGAGTGATTCTAACTGTGGGGGGAGGGGCTACGTGTGACACGACACTGATCACCGCTCCCGATTACAGGGAGCGGTGATCAGTGTCCTGTCACTAGGCAGAACGGGGAAATGCTTGTTTACATCAGCATTTCCCCGTTCTTCCTCTCTGTGAGACGATTGCAGGTATCCCCGCGGAGATGGAGTCCACAGGACCCGCAATCACATTCATGGAGCTCTCGGCGGCTCGCGCGCCCGCAAAACGCTTCTTAAAGGACAATGTACAGGTACATTAATATACCTGTACATGCCGTTCTGCCGGTGTGAGCCTGTCGGCAAGCGGTTAAATATCATGCCTGGGGGGTGTCTATAGTATGCCTGTAAAGTGCCTCCGTTTTCCTAAGTTTAGAACAGGAAAAAAGTAATTTAAAACTGATTGCGGCTGTAATGAATTGTCGGGGTCTTGGCAATATAGATAAAGCTCATTGAAAAAAATGGCATGGGGTTCTCCCCAGACCATTACGAGGACATTTGGGTCTGGTATGAATATTAAGGGGAACCCCGAACCAAAAATGTAAAAAAAAAAAATTGCGTGGGGGTCCCCCCAAAATCCATACCAGGCGCTTCAGGTCTGGTATTGATTTTTAGGGGAACCCTGTGCCAATTTTTTTTTTTAAATGGTGTAGGGGTCCCCCCCCAAGATCCATACCAGACCCTTATCCGAGCACACAACCTGGCAGGCAGCAGGAAAAGAGGGGGGTGAGAGAGTGCCCCCCCTGAACCGTACCAGGCCATATGCCCTCAATGAATTGGTAACGGGGCAAAAAAATTGTCAAGAATGGTAAAAAAGACAAGAGACAGCTTGGGACAAGTCCTTTATTAAAAAATAAAAGAATAAAAATGTCCCACAATGTAGATCCACGCCGCCCGATGGTCCGAAAAAAAAAAGCCACAACAGTTCCGCCTCCATGGGAGGCTCCCGCTGAGTGACGCTTCTTCTTAATGACAGCTGTTATATAGCTGAGGGTGGGTAAACGTGTGACCCCGCCCCTCTCTGAAACCATGGGGAAGCCCAAAAATTACTCAAAGTTCAGAGAAGTATGGGCTCCCTGGATAGAATTTATAGATTCTCCTTTGCTGCTGTCTTTTATAGGGAATAGAAATTGACATTATATTTTTCAAAAACAAATATGGCTGCCCCCTAGGAATAGTTAATATTGGGAGATTTTTTTCTTGTCATATTTGGCTAACCCGCTTTGTAGGACGCTGTTATAAATTTTAACTTCTAAAAATTATTTTTCCCTCCTCCTCCCCTTTTTATTTATTTATTTATTTATTTATTTATTTATTTTTTTGCAAGGATAAAAAAGATGTATTATTAACTTGATTAACAATTGGTATATGCATGCCTTTTAAAGGACACAGTTATTGCTAATGTTAAAGTGTCACATTTACTGCCTGTGGTTTTTTTTTCTTCTTTCTACTGTATAATAAAAAAATTATTAATTCAAAAAATTTTGAAAACCATTTATCATTTTCCTTCCACTTCACAATTATATGTCACTTTGTGTTGGTCTATCACATAAAATCCCAATAAAATACATTTACGTTTTTGGTTGTAACATGACAAAATGTGGAAAATTTCAAGGGGTATGAATACTTTTTCAAGGCACTGTAGGGATTTGTAATGGTGAGGACTTGCTAAATCACTAACTGCAAAATCACCTGTTTGACATAGTCCTCTCGCATACACACAAAGGTAGTGAGAGGAAATATAAAAATGTAGAATTTCCTATTATTTACTGTGCTGGGGACGAATCATATGATAACTAGGCATGTGCATTTCGTTTCGTTCCGAATCGAAATTCGGACAAATTTTTCATTATTCGGAAATTCGGATGCATCCGAATTTCCGAATGACAAAAGTAAAGAATTTAAACGAATCCGAAAAAAAACGAACGAATTCGAATCGAATTCGAAAACATATTCGAATCGAATTCGAAAACATATTCGAATCGAATTCGAAAACATATTCGAATCGAATTCGAAAACATATTCGAATCGAATTCGAATCGAATTCGAAAACATATTCGAATCGAATTCGAAAACATAATCAAATTAAAAAAAAATAGAAAAAGTTTTTCTAAAAAAAACAATAAGGTAGAATATAAAATAATAAAGCAATAGAATATGTATATATATATATATATGTGTTTTTTTATG